>NW_022156985.1:0-1072 GCF_004353045.1 Thyridium curvatum
TATTATAATGTCTCTAGAATATAGATATTATATTTATTATATCTCTTTTAATTATATTATATTAATAGTATAACTTAGCTTATACCTAATAGATATACTAAAAATAAATAAAATAAATAGATAGATAATTATACTCTAGCTATTATCTACTATAGATTAGAACAGGTAATATATAGCTATTAAGCAGCTATATAATAACTAGCTATATATAATATAAATTATTAATAGCCTAAGGCTAAAGGCCTTTAGTACTAATACTAGAGAACTATCTTAAATAAAGAGAGTTATATATTATAGAGATAGAAAAAATAATAATAAGAATAAGATTATAATAACTAGTCTAATAATATCTAGATATCTATCTATCTATCTATCTATCTATTTTATTTATTTTAGTATATCTATTAGATATAAGCTAAGTTATACTATTAATATAATATAGTTAAAAGAGATATAATAAATATAATATCTATATTCTAGAGATATTATAATAGTATCTAATAATAAGAATATAATTATTATTATAAATTAATTAAGTATGATTCTCTAACTATAAAGATTCTTAAGCTTAATAGCTATCTCTAATATAGGTTTAAGGTTTAGAATTAGTTTTAGACTTTTAAACCTCTTAACTATAGTTAAGGCCTAAAATTAGTTCTAGACTTTTTAATCTCTTAATTATAATTTAATCTATAGCTAGCTAATAAGTTAACTTATTTAAATATCTATATATATAAGTTTATAAGCCTAAATATATAAGCTATTCTTAGAGAATACTATATCTACTTAATAATAAATATAACTAAATTATTATAATAAATGGTCTCTTAATAATAAGTAATCTATTCTATAAGCTCTAATATAATAATAATATACTTTAAGACTATTACTAAAAGGTTGTCTTAAATATATATAAAATAGTTTGTCCTTCTATTACTAGCTCTTTTAAGTCTATCTCTTATACTTATCTATATTAAGACTCTTAATTATATTCTCTATTAAATAATCTAATATAATACTAATATATATATCTAAGACTAAAGAGATACTATCCTTTCTTATTTCTATAATA
>NW_022156986.1:0-1018 GCF_004353045.1 Thyridium curvatum
GTGGGGGGCGCAGGTGATATGTTTGACGGCAACATTGTCGCCACAGGACGAGAAGGCGTTCCACCGGGCGATGGGGTTCCGGGGCAGGGAGGTGATGACATTCCGGGTGTCGATATCGCGGCCCAACATCGGATACCGGGTGCGAGAGACGGCACGGGGCAAGGAGGGCGGAAAGCGGCAGAGTATCGAGGAGACGATCGAGAGGGAGGTGATGCGAGCCAAGGTGCGGTACGGGGAGGAGGTGCGGTTGATCATATACGGCAGGACGGTCGAGAGGGTGATGGCGATCGGGGAGATGTTGGGATGCCCGGTATATCACGCCAAGGTGGCGATAGAGAAGGGGAAGCGCAAGATCATGGAGGAGTGGATCCGAGCGGGAGGGGCGATGGTGGCGACGAACGCGTTAGGGGTCGGGTTGGACGTGGCGGACGTGCGGGTGGTGATACACGACGGGCGGCCGCGGTCGTTGCAGGCGTACGCGCAGGAGAGCGGGCGGGCAGGACGGGACGGGCAGAGGAGCGAGGCAGTGGTGGTATGGCACAGGGACGGGGGAGGGACAGGACCGGGGGAGACGCAATTGACAGAGTATATGAGCGGCGAGACGTGCCGACGGACGGTATTGGACGGGGTCATGGACGGACGGACGGACAGGAGGCGGTGCGAGGGCGAGTAAGGAGAGGAGGCATGTGACGTTTGCCGGGGTTGAGGGGTCGGGCAGCAGGGCGAGCAGCAGGACAGATTTGACAGCGGGGAGGAGGAGTACGAGGCGATGGAGAGGCAGGTGGAAAGGTCGGCGGCGGACGAGAAGGGCCATCGGCGGAGGGAGATTTAGGGTTAGGGTTAGGGTTAGGGTTAGGGTTAGGGTTAGGGTTAGGGTTAGGGTTAGGGTTAGGGTTAGGGTTAGGGTTAGGGTTAGGGTTGAGAGGAGCATAGCAGTGCCGGTCATTGACAAGCTTATCGGCTTATCGATACGCGTGTTGGAGCATCCCCGTCGCGTCTTGTTACTATCCTGAACCTC
>NW_022156987.1:0-1016 GCF_004353045.1 Thyridium curvatum
ATCTTAGCTACGATCAAGTCACCCACCATTGCTCAGCAGCGCCCATCACTTACTGCTTACATAAACCCACACGCCTCCGGTCCTACGAAGTAGTCTTACCTCTTGGGATCAAGGATCGTCACAAGATAATAACTACTATATATAGTAATAAGCTAATTATATACTAATACTAATTAATAGTACTTAGCTTAATAACTCTAGTATATAAGAGAAGCTCTATTTTATCTATTAGAGTTATAAAGTATATAATCTAGATATAAAGCTTATAGATCTTTTCTAGGTATACTATCTAAGCTAGCTAGATTAGACCCTTTATTTAATCCTAAATAACCTCTATCCTTAGAAATTATTATAGGTCACCTCCTCCTATAAGCTAGTATTTACTCTTTAAAGATTTTAATATCTTATTTATAGCTTATTCTTAACTTTACTGATATACTATTATAATATTATCTATATAGAAGAAGAGCAGTACTTTATTCTTCTAATAATAATAAGGCTTATATAATATTAAATTAAGACCTATACTCTATAGGATGCTTCTAAGCTCTATTTACTATAAAAGAGGTATGATTTATAGACTATATAGTGCTTTTTTAAGAAGAAGGATTCTTATATTCTTTCTTAGCTTTTAATAGCCTAGAGGGGCTCTTATAAACATATTACTATATATATCTATATTTATAAATATATTTATAGTATTAAATTATTTAAGTTTAAGATTAAATCTTACTATAATTACTATAAGAGTTCTAAAGGATTTAGCTATAAGAGTTAAAGTATATATCTCTTCTAATATAGACTTTTACTATTAGTCTTTATAAACTACTAATCTAGCTTTATATTTATAAAGATATCTATATTTAATACTATAATATATCTCTTAAGGTTAGAAACTTTTAATAAATTAGACTAAAATAGTATAAAGAATAGTTAAGTTTACTTAAATAAATTAAAATCTATATAAACTTTACTTAATAGGTTAAAGAAAAGTATTTTCTCTAAATATTTATATT
>NW_022156988.1:0-1012 GCF_004353045.1 Thyridium curvatum
AGCTATCTTAGCTACGATCAACCACCAGTGCTCAGCAGCGCCCATCACTTACTGCTTACATAAACCCACACGCCTCCGATCCTACGAAGTAGTCTTACCTCTTGGGATCAAGGATCGTCACAGATAGCTTATATTTCTATAGATATCTTCTGTTTATAGTCTAGCCTTTAGCTAAGTATGTCTGCTCTATTATTTTTAGATCCTTTATAATATATAATTTTAAAGTTGAATTCTAAAAGGAATTCAGTCTATTATATCTATCTTTTATTAAGTTCTTTTAATATAGTAAAGTATATTAAATTTTTATAGTCAGTGAATATTATAATAGGGTGTTATATACTACTTAGATATAGTCTCTATTCTTTAAAACACTTAATAATCACTATAAGCTTCTTATTATAGATCTGATAATTAAGTTCTAGTCTATATAGTTTCTTTAAGAAGTATACTACTAGATAGAGCTTCCTATTATCATCATACTGTCTAAGTTATCCTTCTAGGGTATAGTTAGATATATTGGTTTCTAATTTATATAGTCAGTCTAAGTTAGCTATTTATATAACTAATTCTTTAAATATATTCTTTTTAACCTAATTAAAAGCTGCTTAGCACTTAGATGTCTATTTAAACTTAGTATCCTTCTTTATAAGGTTGGTTAAGAGGATTATTAGTTCTCTATAACCTTTTAGATACCTTTAATAATAGTTAGCAAATCTAAGAAAGGATTATACTTCCTTAATATTTATTGGTATAGACCAGTTCTTAACTGCCTTTAGTTTTACTAGATCTATTTAGACTTATCTAGATTTAATTAAGTGTCTAAGGTAAACTATCTTCTAGATATAAAACTAACTCTTATCTAGGTTAACTAATAGATTCACATCCTATAGTGTGACGATCCTTGATCCCAAGAGGCAAGACTACTTCGTAGGATCGGAAGCGTGTGGGTTTATGTAAGCAGTAAGTGATGGGCGCTGCTGAGCAATGGTGGTTGACTTGATCGTAGCTAAGA
>NW_022156989.1:0-975 GCF_004353045.1 Thyridium curvatum
TGACTGGATCACTCACGATCACTCGTCCTGCGGTGATCGTGTGGTCCGTGCGTTTCTGCCTATCTTATCGTGCTGACCGCCCTTGGGGCAGTGCACTGCGGTAACGGCGGTTGATTCTGTGACATTTTATTTAAATTTATCTTTTATTATTATATATAATTATCTATCTTTTTATCTTTTATTAAAACTCTCTTTTTATTTATTAATATATTTTATTAAATTATTTTTATTTATCTTATTATTATTATTATAAATATAAGTAAAGTTATTTTTTATTAATATAATAAATAATATTATTTTAAGATCTCTTTTAATTCTAACTATATATATAATATTATATATAATATTATTATTAATATATATCTTTTTTCTTAATTAATCTTCTATCTTTATTAATATATATTTTAGTTTAATAAGATTATTCTTATAATTTTCTTCTTATATAATATTTTTATTTATATTAATATTAATAAGTATTATTATTTATTATATTTTATTATATATCTTTTTTATTATAAGAGTTATTATTATATAATACTTATTTAATTATATAATAATCTTTATTATAAGTACTTTTATAAATATATATATTAAGAGTTTATTACTCTTTACTTTCTTAAGTATTATTAAATTTTTAATATCTTTAATAGCTTATATATTAAGTATATCTTCTATTTTTATAATATATATTATAATTATTATAATATTATTAATATTAACAATATTAATTCTAAGAATTATAATAATAATAATATCTTTTCTAACTTAAATAAGTAGTTAGAGTTAAATAATAAGAATAATAATAATACTAACTTAAGTAATAAAAAGTAATTAAGTTTATTAAGATTTATGTCACAGAATCAACCGCCGTTACCGCAGTGCACTGCCCCAAGGGCGGTCAGCACGATAAGATAGGCAGAAACGCACGGACCACACGATCACCGCAGGACGAGTGATCGTGAGTGATCCAGTCAC
>NW_022156990.1:0-959 GCF_004353045.1 Thyridium curvatum
TAGAGTAACTTCTTAAACTTTTTTTAAAAGATATTCTTAGTCTTATAATCCTTTTCTAGTCTTTTAATAATTAGATATTAAAGCTAATTAGTCTTAAAGATATTAATTAAGTAATATATTATATATATTATCTACTTATTATTATTATAAAAGTATTATAATTATATAGTAAAATAATATTAATAATTATATAAAAAGATCTTTAAGATTTAGTAATCTTCTCTATAATATTTAAGTATAGATAGAGAGAGAGATTTAAAGAATAGAGGTATAGATATTATACTCTTAAGATATAGACTAAGTATTATAAAGAATATCTTATTTAGATCTATATTTTTACTACTTTATAAAAGTATAAGCCTTACTTTTTTAATCTTTAAATAAGTAGTAATCTTCTCTTATAAGATTTCTTTATCTATTTTTTATTCTTTTTCTCTTAATATTACTAATATTAATAAGTTATTAAAATACTATAGATTAGATATAAGATTAAGAGATATTATAACTATATTATTAACTAATAATAAACTTAAGATATTATTAAGTAATAGTTATTATAAGAGGCTCTAGATCTATTATATAGTTATTATATTATTAGATAGTTCTCTCTTAATAAAAAAGAAGATTATAGAAGTAGAATTCTTATCTCTTATAGATAATACTTAGTATTATTAAGATATAATATAATTATTATAGATTTATATAAAGACTATTACTAATCTTATTAATCTATCTCTTTAATAGAGAGTTATATAGAGAGTTTAAAATATTAAAAGTATTAATAAGATAGATAAAATAATAAGATTTAATAAAGAAGATATAGTATAGATATATTAATTAAATAGTAATATTAAAGAATAACTAAACTCTCTTCCTCTTTTTCTAATTTTCTACTTCTCTTCTTTTATTTTATACCTTTTCTTTTAAATCTAATCCTAACTATTATATAATAGACTATA
>NW_022156991.1:0-778 GCF_004353045.1 Thyridium curvatum
TATCTATCTATCTATTTTATTTATTTTTAGTATATCTATTAGGTATAAGCTAAGTTATACTATTAATATAATATAATTAAAAGAGATATAATAAATATAATATCTATATTCTAGAGACATTATAATAATATCTAATAATAAGAATATAATTATTATTATAGATTGATTAAGTATAGTCCTCTAACTATAAAGGCCCTTAAGCCTAATAGCTATCTCTAATATAGGTCTAAGGCCTAGAATCAGTCCTAGACTTTTAAACCTCTTAACTATAATTAAGATCTAAAATCAGTTCTAGACTTTTTAATCTCTTAACTATAGTTTAATCTATAGCTAGCTAATAAGTCAACTTATTTAAATATCTATATATATAAGTTTATAAGCCTAGATATATAAGCTATTCTTAGAGAATACTATATCTACTTAATAATAGATATAACTAAATTATTATAATAAACAGTCTTTTAGTAATAAGTAATTTATCCTATAAGCTCTAATATAATAATAATATACTTTAAGACTATTACTAAGAGGTTGTCTTAAATATATATAAAATAGTCTGTCCTCTTATTACTAACTCTCTTAAGTCTATCTCTTATACTTATCTATATTAAGACTCTTAATTATATTCTCTATTAAATAATCTAATATAATACTAATATATATATCTAAGACTAAAGAGATACTATCCTTTCTTATTTCTATAATATCTAATAAGAAGAATATATAACTCTTTAATAAAGTTAAGAAGTTTATCTTCTCTAAGTCTAATCTAGATAAA
>NW_022156992.1:0-762 GCF_004353045.1 Thyridium curvatum
GCGGCCTGGAGCGTTCGACACGGCGGGACCCCTCCAACAGGCCCCTAGTCCGGTGCTCCTATACCGCATATACCACTCCGGCTTGCGCCGAGAGTGGCAGGCAACCTCTATTTCTAGCGGTTGACCAGGTCTTCTAGTAGTGAGGTAGGGCCCCGGGTACTCTCCGCACAGGCGGGAATTCCACTAATCAGACAGACACCTACACCGCCGAAGATCCGCTGGAGGGATGACTTCAGTGGCCCCCATTCCTGCCCGAACGGCTACCCGGAGGTAGAGGCTCTATGGGCTCGGGTATGAGGCTAAGCACTAACGCAGCAGCCCCTAGGCCCTATAAAGGACCCGTACGAAGCTGGCGGAATTGCGACCTTAAAGGAGTACTCAAATCGGTTTCCAGCTTTCGCCTTTCACCTCTTTTTTCCCCCCTCATATACCGTCCGACATTTAGTCAAAGGACCGTGCGCCACAGCGGTTTCCGACATATTGTTTTATTTTCCGAAAAAATGTTTTATATGGCAAATTCAGGAAATCGACTCACGACCACCAAACCCACCTCCCACTTAGCCCGCATTCAGGTAACTTGGCGAGATTCAAGCCGTCTAGTAGTGAAGTGCTTAAATGTCTAATTGTTTAAGTAGATTTATCCTCTTATCTTTATATCTTTTAATATTATACTCTATATCTATCTATCTTTATTAAAAAGAATTAAAATTAAAAGATAAAAAAAGCCTGTATATAATATTAATATATATAAGAATAATATAT
>NW_022156993.1:0-745 GCF_004353045.1 Thyridium curvatum
CGAGCGCAAGGAAATCGAGGAGGAAGAGGCTTTCGAAGACCTCCTTCAGCGGCAGCAGCGGATTCAAGACGAGATTCGAGAAGCGACGGCGCGCTTGATTCGCCTTCGCAAGCAGAGGCGTTTCCTTCGTGAGAAGGGTGTGAAGATGGTACAGCGTGGTTTGCAAAATTTGGATGAGCTGGAGGAAATGGAGCGAAAGGAGTCTGAAGCCGCCGCGCAGGAGTCTTCTGCGGTCCTAGAGGTGCAGGCTAACGGTGGTTTCGATGTGATCGACTGGAGTACCGTTGGTTTGGGCGATGGTCAGTTGCTGGCTGGTCTCGACTTTGCTGGCGGAACTGTCGAAGCTTCCGTTGGCAATGCGTCAAGTTCCCAATAGGTTCCCAGGTGTTTTCTGTAGCGTTGTAGCCCTTCCACTTGACCAGGTACTTGCCGTCTGATACCCGCTGTTCCAGTATTTGTTCGACTTCGTACTCTTCTTCTTCTGTCTCCACTTCTACTGGTTCTTTTAGCCGCGCTCCCGGAGGGGCTGGTTCCAGTAGGGAAACGTGAAAAACTGGATGAATCCGCATCGTCTTTGGTAGTGACAGTCTGTAGTTGGATGTCGAGATTTTCTGTACGATCTTGAATGGTCCTAGTTTTTTATGATCCAATTTGTCGCTAGGTCGTTTTGTGGTGATGTTTTTCCGTAGTAGGTAGACCATGTCTCCCTCCGAGAAGGATGGTCCCTTCATCCTTTTTCTGTTGT